>NW_020884969.1:833142-844124 GCF_003945725.1 Corapipo altera | reverse complement strand
CTCCTCCTCCTTCACTTCTTCTTCCTCCTCTTTTGCTTCTTCCTCCTCCTCCTTCACTTCTTCTTCCTCCTCTTTTGCTTCTTCCTCCTCCTCCTTCACTTCTTCCTCCTCCTCTTTGGCCTCTTCCTCTTCGGCCTCTTCCTCTTCCTCCTTCACTTCTTCCTCCTCCTCTTTGGTTTCCTCCTCCTCCTTCTCTTCTTCTTCCTCCTCTTTTACTTCTTCCTCTTTCTCCTTCCCTTCCTCCTCATTTAGTTCCTCTTCCTCTTTCTTTTCCTCTGCTTCTTCCTCTTTTACTTCCTCATCTTTTGTTTCTCCCTCCTCCTCCTCCTCTTTTATTTCCTCCTCCTCTTCAGCCTTAACGATTTCTTCTTCCTCTTTCTCTTCCTCCTCTCCTTCTTTTGTTTCTTCCCCTACTTCTTCTGCTTCATCTTCTTTGGTTTCTTCATTTTGCACCTCATCCTCCCCCTCACCTTTTTGACTCTCTGCTATTTCAGGTTCTTCTCCATCTCCATTCAATTCATTTACTTCTGGCTCCTTTTCTTCATTGTCCTCCACTTCTTCTTCACCTGCCTGGGGTTCACCTTTGATGTCCTGGGCTGTTTCTGCAACAATGGCTTCCTCCTTATCATCTTTCTTCAGCCTCAGGATTTGCTGCAAATCAAATGCTTTCATGACTGGGGCATTGGTGGCCACCATGGGGAGTCTTTGGGGCTTGGAGGCCATTTTTTTCCTCACGCAGGAGTCACATGGACAATATTCCTCCTCGCTTGATTGTTTACTAATACTGTCATCAAAAGCTGCGCTGAGTGCTAAGTCTTTATCTACATCGAGGGATAAGTCTATTGTCTCCTCCAGCCTGCTCTGGTTGCCGTTCTTGCCACCAAAGAGTGACTTTTTGTGCATAGTTTGCAATCTCCACCTCCTCTGCTCTGTCTGGAGTTTTGACTCCAGTGTGAGTGGCTCATCTGGAGGTCTTGGCACCCTTGTCCCAACTCTGCTTCTGATCTTCCTCAACTCCTTCTCTATGCTTTTTTGTATCCTTTTACTCACTTCTTCCTTCAGCTCCTGTATCATTTCATCCATCTGCTGGTTATCCTGCAGGTTCCACCTAACTTTTAACTCATTCATGGCATTGACATAGTGAGCCATGAACTCCTTCTCGATTTTTTTGAGCAGCCTCAGGACCCAGACTGGGTCTGGATCCACTGACTTTTGCCGGACAACAGATGTGCCCACACTGGTGGATGTACTGACTTTGGGCTCTGGGTCACTTGGTGACTCTTTTTCAAGATGCCCTTCCAAATCAGCTTTTATCTCCATCTCAGCATCAGCATTGTTGACATTTGTATCATCAGTGGTGGCTTCCAGATTTTCTTGTGGGAGTTCATCATTCACAGCTCCAGCTTCTTCTTGTTCTCCAGTTTCAACTAGTTTGCTGGTTTCTTCATTTTCATTTTCTCCCCCTTCCTCCTGACCATGTTCACAGGTATGGCACTGATCCTCCTCCTTCTCTTCTTCCTCCTGAATTAGAGATTCCTCTTTAGCAGACTGTGCTTTTTCCTCTCTGTGTGAGTCTGAGCAGGCTGTTGAAGGGCGGGATGGCTGCGCTCCCTCTTTACTTTGCTCCTCAGCCTCAGTCACTTCTGTGCCAGTCTCTGTATTTTCCACTTCGGCTGATTTGAATTCAGCAGTTTTCTGTGCCACCAAAGTGGCACCAGCTGTACATTCTTCTCCCGAGCCACCAGAACCACTGCAGACATCAACCCCAGAGGAAGACATGTGAGTGAAGGCGTGATCCATAGATTTTGGGCCTTTAAACCCCAGGTCTGGCTTTGCCTGCTCGCTGGCCTCTTGACCTGAGCTTGGACCACTCCTTTCAGCTGTGCATCCCAACCACAGGGCTTGAAAAATATTCAGCAGCTCTGTATACCTTGACTTATTCAAAGCTTTTGAGTTGTCTGATGGGTCTTCTGACTCTTCATCAAGGAGTTGGAGACTGGCAAGACAAGTAATCAAAATGTTGGCGGAGTTGCTGAGTTTTCTCCCCATGGTGGGGGACACTTCGGGCAAACTGTTCGATCGGTCGAATTTGGTCTCGTGTTTTGAACTGAGCAAGGCCTTCATGATCTGGACGGAAGTCTGGACAGAGGTGGGCAGGTCTCTCCTGTTGTTATTTTGGCTGGAGGTAACTGACTGGTTGCTTTCTGCCTGCTCAGCTTTGGCAGCCTCAGTTGCAACCTCACAGACTTCTTCCTGGTTCACACATTCTTCAACCTCTTCATTAATTGCTGTGTCTTCTGCTGTCTCTCCTTCCACTTCAACCTTTGCTTCATTTTCAGCCTCCTCCTCATTCTTTTCCTCAGCTTTTTCATCCTCTGGAGCTTCCTCGGCGTGTGTACAGTGTGACACCTCGGTAACTGTCTCTGTACCTTCCTCTTCCACATCATCCTCCATTTCATATTTCACAAGCAACGTTTCTGAAGGGATTTTTCTGAGCCACTCTTGCACAACTTCTTCTGGAGACGTATTTGGCAGAGCAGATGGCATTAAATCACTCCCTTCCTCCTGCACACCCGTGTCTTCTGATGCTTCCTCTGCTTTTTTTTTGCAAGAATCATCTGTCTCTTTATTATTCTGATCGTTTACTTCGGGTGCTGCTGACCTAGACCCATAGGAAGTCTCTTTGGAGGAATCTACAATTTCTTTCTGCTCTTTTCCTGTGCTCAGCACCGACTTGGTGCCTACACTGCTAACGGAGGAATTCTTCAATATGGCTGGACGCATGTTTTTCCTCTTTGGCTTCCCTTTGGGTGGGGCAGGGCAGTGCAGGCTGTGCACCGACGTGCTCTCAGACAGTGATGCCCGGCTGGAGTTTGACATCTTCACCCGAAGATTGTTGTTTTTTGTCTGCCTTGACTTTGAAGATTGAGACATGTTTGACTGTGAACGCCTCTCATCCGTCTCCTGGGATACCTGTGCCAACAAGAATTTATCTTTTACTTCTGATTTTGAAGAGACTCTTGAGGAGCTACTTGTAGGCTTTCCATTCCTAATCTCATTCTCAGTTGCGTGGTCAGCTTTGGAACACACACTCCCACTCATACTTCCCTGTCTGGAAGAAGAGAGCTCTGAACTAACTTTGGCATGACCCTCTCCAGCTTTTCCATTAGGACTTGAAGATTTTGAGCAGAGGGATGATGGTTTACTATTGTCTTCTCTATGGCTTCTCTTCTTTGAGCCTTTTGAGGATTCACTGTAGCGACTGGTGGTACTTTTAGAGCTTTTCTCCTCAGCAGGACCTGCAGTTGCTTCTGCTACACTAGTAGATGAAATGTTTGACTGAAGAGATCCTGACTTTTGAGACATGGCATCTCCAACAGATTTTTTCTTGGTTTCACATGAGCTTTTGGAGTAATTGGATGCTCTGCTGCACGATCTTGCATCATCTGCATGTAGGGAATTCTTCTTTTTATTTGGAGAGGATCCAAGTGAAGACACAGACATTTCAGACCGTGCGTCCAAATGAATGTGGCTGCGTTTGCTCTTTTTGGATCCTGTGGAAGAGCAAGAGATGTTGCATGCAACGTTCTCATCACTGTCACTTTTCTTGCTGTTCCTGTCAGTAGCTCTGGAGTGGCTTCCTTGTGTAGAGCATCGTTCCCCCTCACTGCTCTCATCCTTAATTGATTGGCTGGGCTTTGTTTTTGCTGACACTGAGCTGACTTCTCTGACTTCACTTTCCTCTTCTGCCTCTTCAGCCTCTTTCTTAGGGCAGGACTCACTGGACAAGGAGGAGACCACTGGATTTTCATCAGACTGGTCATCCTGCTCGCTCTTTGCTTTTTGGGTGGTACAGTTGCTGGACTTGCTGTGCACACTGTTGGCAGGGGTGGAGCTCCGAGAGTTCTCTGCTTGATTTGCCTTCTGAAGGCTTGAGGAGGAGGACATGCTCCTACCCACACTGCTGGTTTCCTCACAGACATTATTCTTGCTCCGTTTGGACTGCAGGGATGACTTTGACATGACACTCCCAACTCTGCTGCTTTCAACCTCTTCCACGTCATCCTTTAAGCCCTTCACAGAGGAAGCTTCGAAACAGTTTTCCTCTTCATTTTGTGAAATGGTTTTGCTGATCTCATGGTCTTCGGGGGAGTCTTGAGTATCCAGGTTGTTTTCACAGCTGGAATGTGACATTAAGCCCACGGATGAAGGTCTCTGGCCATTCCCTGTGCTTGCCCGAGTGTCTCCTTGCTGATCTTCTCCAATGGAAGCACCTGTAGACAAATCACTTCGGCACCTGCACTTTTTGACGGATCGATACGCCACTCTGTTCTCTATAGTCTCTGAGTAGGACGAGGACTCTCTCACAATGTGCTCAGAGAATTCCTCACTGGATGTGGTGTGGAGGCTGTCCACGGAAGTAATTTTTTTGTGGACGACTCTCCTCCGGGAGGACGTGCTGGAGCATGACGACCGCGTGCGCCACGTGCTCCGTACGCTGGGCTCTTCCCTCTGGGATGTGTGCATGGGGTTCTTCCAAATGTCATAGTCCTGGTGCTTCTTCCCACAGCTGTGACAGTGAGCCTCGTCACACTCGGATTCCTCAAGTTTTGACATATAGGAATCGATCTCACAGGGATACAACGAGTCATCCGCCTCTGAGCTGACTTCTGGGTTCATTTTCTGTAGGGGGTCCACTCCACTGTCCTCCTCTGCTCCTGACTCCTCACAAGGCAGCCGGTTCAGCAGGTTGGACTTCTTGATCTGGGTGGACCACTGCAAGGTCTCATCATTCAGCAGGCGGAAGCGGACCTTCATCTCAACAGACAAGCTCCCATCCTTGTTCACATGCACCCGCTTCTCTATGTCGTCGTTGACCAGGGACTGGACCAGCTCCCCAGCCTTGGGGTGGGAGCAACCGTTGGAGAAAGGTGCTCCATTATCCGGTGAGGCAGCGAGACCGTTAGGATACGACTTTTCCGATGACAAAGAAAATCTCATGGACCTGTTGCTTGATGACGACCGCGGATGGATAACGCTTTTTTTGGCTTTCAGTCCGAAGTTCACTGGAGTGAAGGAAAGAAAGATGGAGAGAAATGTTAACTCATATAAAGATGACACAAAATACCTAAGTCAAACCCTCAAACTAGAGAATATTGATGTTATTTCATTAAAACCAAGCTTGTGTCAATTTATGTAATTTGAAAATTTGTCTTTGACTAAGTGATGGCCATAAATCACAGAGTCACACAATAATTAGGGTTGGAAGGGCCCCCTGGAGATCATCTAATCCAACCTCCTTGTTAAATGTTAAGATTTGAATTAATCATGTGTATTAAAATCTTCAATACCTTAACTTCGTCATTTTTTATAATCTAAATTGAAAGAGAAACAGTTTGTGTTACTAAGTGCATGCCAGGAAGTCAAATAAATAATTAAATAAATAAATAAATACACACACAGAGAGCAATTTAGTCTCAGAGTTCTGATATTTTATCACGTTGCAAATACTCCTTTCTTTAATTGTTCAAGTTTTCATCTTTCTTATTCAGCCAGGGAAAAATACACGGAGAAATTATTCTCTTCCTTAATTACAGGTCAGTTGTTACACATTCCCAGGCTCTCCAGGGAAGTGGTCACAGCACCAAACCTGTCTGACTTCAAGGTGTGTTTGGACAATGCTCTCAGACTCATGGTGGGATTCTTGGGGTGTCCTGTGCAGGGCCAGGAGTTGGACTCGATGGTCCTGATGGGTCCCTTCCAACTCTATGATTCTATGATTTGTTGTGCACTGTCCACTTCTCCATTCACATGCCAGGAAACGTGTGGCCATGTAGACCAGAGCAACACTCAGTCCCTTCAGGGATGTGCCACTATCAATAATTATAATGTTTATTAAAACATAAAGAACAAATGGAAAAGGAGTTGTAATCTCGTGATAAATAGTGGTATTTACAGAAAGAATCAGTGATAGGAAGGGAATTTGAGAATTGTAATCTGAAGCATCTCTATGGCCCAGTGCAGTGACATGCATAGGTTTACTGAGGTCCTAGACCCTTGATTTCAAGAAGAATATGCTGCTATCAGGCTGCCTTGAAAGACATTCATCTATCTTGTTTCTAATCTATGTTTGTCCAAAATTTACTTGTATATATATCTGAACAATCATGTGTCTCTGTGGGCATACGGATACGCAGCTGAATAGAGAGGTTTTTTGGGAAGGGAGAGTTGAACAGGAGCACATCAGCCAAGGCCAATAACACACAAAATAGCTTTCTCTAACCATCCTTATTCATTTGAACTGATATATTTTCTCGATCTCTTGGTGGACAAAGGTCCAGTTTATTCCCGTGTTTCCCCCCAGTTTTTTGTGTCTCAGGCAGTGAGTGTGGAATGTCTCTGTCCATAAAATTCTACAACTAGTTGCCAACACACGAGTGACTCTTTCCCAGCTCCTGGTATTGACAATGGAGAAAAACAGATCCACCTCCAGAGCACATTTAATTTCATCCCACAACAAATCCCTAATAGATGTGAGATTATTGCCCTTTGGAAGTGAGAAGTTTCCTTTTATAGGCTAAGAGGGTGGCTGGTTTAATTACCTGTGACCTTAGATAACTCATGGTGAAGAATATAATAAGAAATATAATCCTGAATAATCCATAACATACTCCTTCCTGAAAATAACCTTTCCATAAAAATATGCTTTGTTCCCAAAAGGGCAGCTGTAACCTGCAGGAGAAACTGAGTCTCCTGCTGACAGAACCAGGGCATCCTCTGGTCCTGGTACGGGGAAGTCCATGAGTGCAGGCATGACATGACAGACAGACAAGGGGATAGAGGATCCGTGGGAAATCTCAAGGGTTTGGGGAGACAGACACAGGAAAGGAGGGAGTTCTGGAAGGAAAAGGAGACACAGAGATATGAAAGAGGAAGGGAAGTCAACCAGACACGGGGAGCATGTAAGAGAAAGACTGGGGGGCGTAGGGAGGAAATCCTAGAAGGAAACCAGAGAAAAAGAAGGGGAGGATGGAAAGGCCTGGGAGGGAGGGAGAGGGAAATGCATTTTCCACACAAAATCTGCACGTTGAGGCAGCACAATGGGTGCCTGTAACGCCCATGTTATGGGACACAGGCCTGGAGACACCCAGAGCTTTGCTTACTTTCATTGTTCTCGTTGACATTGTTGCCGTTGGAACGGGGAGGCAGGTTGGGCAGCTTCTCCACCGAGTGTTTCCTCAGATTCTCCATGGACACAGGTTTAAAGGGCTCCCGGCCGACACACACCAGCACGTTGGGGCAGTGGAGCAGGGCCTGCATACTGTCAATCTGGGAAGGGAAGAGCAAGGGGATCACCAGGAGCTGATAGAGAAGAGCTGGATTCTTCCAGGCCCAGAATCAACTGACAGTTAGTTGGCATCTAAATGAAAGAGCACTTGGACAATACTCTCAGGTGTGATTTTTGGGGTTGTCCTGCCCAGAAGCTGGGCTTGATGATCCTTGGGCGTCCCTTCCAACTCACCATATTCTGTGATTCTGTGAAAATAAATGTGGTTCTGGAGAACTTCAGGGTCTGTCAGAGCCTGCTGACCAGCTCTGTTGGAATATTCTTCCATTGAAAGAGAAGTTCTGCTACATTTTAGTCAGATTTCCTAAGACAGGGAAGGGGTGGGACAGATTGCCTAAGGGAGAAGAAATCTCATTTATTAAAAGGTTTCACATATTCTGGGAAAGATTTAGTCATAATCAATGTGGTAGTGAGGGAAAGAGTGGAACTGGAGGCATTTCAGTTTTGGTTACAGAGAATTATGTTCTTTAAATTCCTGTAATTCCTATATGGGACAGCAATTATTACCTGGCAAATCCTACATTTCATTTTGGCCCTTAGTTCTCTTCCTTTCTTTGCTCAGGAAGAGGAACAAGAATTGTGACTTCCTCTAATATTACCTCAAATACTGTCTGAATTATAATGCCATTCATTGCCTCGATGCTGGACAATGAGGGACGTTGTCCCTCGGTGTGGGAAGTGCCTGTGAAGGAATCTTTGCTGCTGCATGAGAACCCAGACTTACACTCTTCATCCTCACTGCATGACCTGTTTCTGGATAACACATCAAGTCCTACATGAGTCACTTTTCATGGAATCATAGAAAAGTTTGGGTTGGAAGAGACCTTTTAAATGTCACCTAGTCCAACCCCCTGCAATGAGCAGGGACATCTTCAACTAGAGCAGGTTGTCCAGAGTCCCATCCAACCTATCCAGATACAACACTTACTTCTCTAAAGGAATAGGAATCAATCTGTGATGAGCACTGGTCAGATAGAGTCTGAACACATCTTCAGTGATAGGACTCAAGGGAATGGCCTGAAGTTGTGTCAGAGCAGGTTTAGGTTGGGTATCAGGAGAAAGTTCTTCCCCCAGAGGGTGGTTGGGAACTCAATAGGATCCCCAGGGCAGTGGTCACAACCCCAAGCCTGATAGAGCTCAAGCAGTGTTTGGACAATTCTCTCAGGCACATGGTGTGACTCTTGGGGTTGGTCCTGTGCAAGGCTGAGGGTTGGACTGGATGATCCTTGTGGGTTCCTTCCTACTCAATATATTCTGTGATTCTATGATTCCATCTGGCTCCTGCGACTTCTTATTTGAAAGACTGATGTCAAGATTTCAGCTAAAACACTTAATGCTTTTAAAAGGAGGAGAAGGATCTCTTTCTATCTGAGAAGACTTTAGAGGGGTCAACAGCATCTGGCATCTTTGTGCTCCATAATCCAGCTGGGACATCCCCTCCTCCTCACTCTGTTTTATCAGGAGAACATCTCTAGAGCATGTGGGAACTCCCCAACAAGAGGTGACCACACCAAGCCAGCTTTGGTGGTGGGCTCAGCACTATCCTGCCCCCAAGATGTCCCCTGACCTCACTGTGTCACTTAATCATCATCCCTTTAACGAGTAGCTGAGTATGGAAGATAAGGAATCTCCGAGGAGCAGCAATGACAGGTCTGCTGTTGTCACACGTGCCTGGAATAACAGCACATGAAGGACAGAACTTGGCCTCTAATGATTGCTAGAGCCAAGGAATGAGGAGCCAGACCCACCTGAGAGCCCAAGCCCTTGGTTTGTGAAGTTCCTCTGGGGTTTTCCAAGATGACTTGGTACCACCAGGGCTGTGAGAGGTACTGGGAGATTAGTGCTAGATTTGGTGCAAATAAGAGGAGGTAAACGTGTGTGGGGTGAAACAACAAGACAGAGATAAATAAAATCACATTCTAGATGCGGTTAATCACTTTTGGTCATTTTTCTTACAATAAGCCATAGGGCATAATTTTCTAGTGGGAATACACTAAAATCCTGTTGTCTTCCCTTTACTTTTTATTTACTGTTTGCACTATAACAACACTTGTGACTCAGACCCACTGAGTTTGTTTCTATAAAACCCACAGTAAGAGAAGCTCTGCTCACTAAAACTTGCAGTATACACGCTGTGCAAAGCAACAAAACTGCCTAGTCCTTGTGATCAGTAACATAAAACTTCAAAATAACCCCCAAATCTCAGTCTCTCTCCATCTACTGCTTGTCATTGGTCAATAAATCCACTTCTGGTCTATCTATTCCTAAAGAAAACATCTTTCTAGCTCGCTTTAAAAGTTTATGCAAAGCCTATAATTTAATAAATCACATATTTTGAGTAGGTTCTTGCCACCTGTGTATTTTTTCCTTCTTCACTTTCCTGTTCTTTTTTCTTTTCATTTGTATTCCTTTGGTGAAGTCTTTCACCCTGACCCCATAGAATTGGGAAAAAAAAAACTGAGGGTAAAAAAGAAGAAAGAGAAAAGGGAAAAAAAAAGGAGAGGAAAAAAGAAAAATAGACATGAAATCTTTTCTGTTTCTGTTGTAAAACAATCTGTCTTTAAACGCCCACTAAATTTAGATTTGTAAAGGACATTTTTTTCAGTGAAAGCTATTTTTTGCTCAGGATATTTCCTCACATGGATCTGTGTAGATGCTTCAATCACACTCATCACCACTGTGTTGTGTGTGCAGAAAATAGAGGGTGGCAATGAAAGAGCCTCAGGAATCAATGTAACTGAGCCAGTTGAGTTATTGGATTTATATATATTTATATAGAGAGAGATTGTATATTTTTTTTCCACAAGCCAAATCCTTTTATATGGACAGAACTTGTGTTAAGTCGCTTCAAACAGTCTATCATGGAGCATTTCTGACATTACCAGCTCTTTAGCAGTTTTTATACCTATAACATAACTTTTCTTCCTAATATCTTGCAAGCCCTAATCTCTTTGAATTAATAATTGCAGAAATTCATCTTTGCGATTCTTCATTGCTAAAAGCATTTTGGCAGTGTAAATACAGATGAACGTTTTCTAAGGGTTAAATAAATCATATTTCTCCCACTGATTTGGTTTAATGCAACATCCTCTGTCAGGGCAGTGCTGGAGGGTTGGGGTAATAGTTCATCTCAGTTTGCTCAGCACAGAGTTTTCCCACAGTGTTGCAGGAATCTTGTCCTCTCAACATGTCACTGCCTGGGCTATACAGTTGACATCTTCAGGGCACTCAATATGACATCTTTGACGGGTACTAAATTATCTCCAAACAGTGATAGAGGGTTGCTGAACCCTCTTAGGTGTTTAGCAACTTGCAGCTCACTCGGTGTGTCCCAGAGTGAGGTCAGTGTGTTGCTTCTCAGATTTTCTTCTTTCTAAAGAACATATAAAAGTTACTTATAATCTGAAGGGAGCAGATCCTGGACCTGCAGCCATGCCAGTGTCCACTGTTGCTTCTGAAGGTGATGAGTGAAATACTGACACCATTTGAACCAGTAGTAGAGTCTCCTCTTGCTTTTCTGGGGTCTGTATCACACTGCCTATAACTGGGAAACAACTGGGAGCTTTCTTTGCTTCATCATCATCATCATCATCATCATCATCATCATCATCATCATCATCATCATCATCATCAT